>NC_057800.1:290951163-290953108 GCF_018294505.1 Triticum aestivum
ATCAACGGTTTGCTAGGACAATGGTGGGTTAGAGGTTTAACATGGCAATTGGGAGGCTGACAAGCAAAAGGTAGGCATCGTAGCAGTGGCAAAGCAAAAGAGCGAGCAAACTAGCATAGCAAAGATAGTAGTGATTTCGAGGGTATGATCATCTTGCCTGCACAGTTGTCAGAGTTGGCTGGATCCTCACAAGCAAACTCAACGGGCTCCTCGGTAGTGAACTCGTCTCCCGGCTCTACCCAACAAGACAAACAAGCAACAAGGATACAATCAACCACGTGCAAGCCCAAGCAATATGATGAAATGATGATATGCTATGCGGGATGCGATGCGGGATGCAAAATGCAAGATATGACAGGAAATGCATGAACCTGGCCTCAACTTGGAAAAACAAGTGTGCCACTGGATAGAGGGGATGAAATCGCTCGAAAACGATATAAAGATCATTGGAATCGGAGCTACGGTTTGGAAATGGCAAGCGCTTTAAGATATGACACCGGTCTGCGATTTACAACAAGTAGGCACATAAATGCAACGAAATGAATATGCTACAACCACCAAACATGAAAACAAAATACATGGCAGTGATGTACATAAGATGGTTATCAAAACACTAGCACTGAGACATAGGCAAATTCATCCATTAAGAGGTTCAAACAAGCATGGAAAAGAATGAATATGCAAAACAGATTTCAGACTTAGTGAAATTAACACTAGCCTGAAATTTCAGATCACGAAGCCCTCTTCGGAGCAGCAAAACAACATGATACAAAACCTGAACATGACAAGTAATAACATGGCATGGAGCTACTCAACAAGCTTAACAAAACACCCAAAGTGACCTGGGGCCAGAAGGGTTCACAAAATACTCTACCGAGCTCACGAACATAGCTCGAACACAATCAGTTTTCAGACTTAGTGAAAACTGAGGCATGCAGAAATTTAACTCACGAAGGCATGTAAACAAGCTCGATGCACTCACTACGGTGCAAGTCATGGCAAGGAAAGCATATGACCAGCAAGAAGACACAATGTGCTAGCTACACATGGCAAGAACAAAGGCATAGCATGCATGGAACACTAACGGTAGCATCGGCAAAATCGCAAACAAGTTGACGATCTGCCCAGATTAACAACGAAGCAAAAGTTGAGCTCGATTGAGTCAACCTAGAGCACTCCACATATGTAAACAAAGACATGGATGGATAGAGCATAACATAAATATCAAAACTCCCTTACTGATCATCCTCAAAAGAGGCACGGATCACTAGGAAACAAGCTGGACATATAGCATCATGAACTAAAATATCCCAGACTTAGTGAAAATCACTAAGTCTCTGAAATCAACAATCTCAGGTACCTCTCTTCGCAAGCTTGCACAAGACAACACACACATCCTAAAAATGCATGGGAGGCACCTCTGGAAAGAAGGCAAAATGCTTAACAATTCATCCCAAAGGGGCACAGACATATCGTGCACGAATTAAACATGGCAAAAATGACAAAAGTGCATGATGAACTAACGGATCTGCAATTTAACTCACGAAGCCTCCTTCTAACAGCATTTTGGGCATCAAGATGACCTCAAATGCAAATGATGCAATGGAATGAAATGATGTACATGTCGAGACGAAGATTCTGATATATCATATGCCCAAAACGAAGCTACGGATGCAAAGTTACGGGCGGTCAAAGTATGCATAAAAAACTAGGTTAGGGGCGAAAAAGTCAACCGAGAACTCAGATCCAGATCGGGATCTCGCGGGTACTGTTCACGACACTGTTCACGGCGCGTTCTTCGAGAACTCCGGCGAGGGCGTGGTGGCCGGAGATGGAGGGGAGAGGCCGTGGCCGGTGAGGGGCGGCCGGATCCGGCCCGGACCTTGCCCCGGCCGGGTGGAGGGCGGCGGAGCTCACCGCGGTGAGTTGCGGCGGCGGTGGAGCG
>NC_057800.1:290955094-290959749 GCF_018294505.1 Triticum aestivum
GACCACTTGACTTTGAGAAATTTAATTGACTTGTTGCGAGTCTTGCGTTCAGTCTCTTCAAGAATAGCAACTGGGTGCTCACGATAGGAGAGATCTTCTTGGAGCTCAATGTCCTCGAAGTTGACGGTGCGGTCAGGAGTCTTGAAGCACTTACGAAGCTGAGAGACATGGAACACATCATGAACATTTGCAAAGTTTGAAGGAAGCTCAAGTTGATAGGCGAGGTCGCCTCTCTTGCTGACAATCTTGAAAGGTCCCACGTATCTAGGGGCAAGCTTCCCTTTGATACCGAAGCGACGAGTACCTTTCATAGGAGAGACGCGGAGGTAAACGTGATCTCCGATCTCGAAAGCCAGATCACGGTGCTTACTATCATAGTAGCTCTTCTGGCGGGACTGGGCTGCTTTGAGGTTATCACGAATGACTTTGCACATTTCTTCTGCTTCTGTGATTAAGTCATTACCCAGCAGCTGACGTTCACCGGTTTCGGACTAGTTGAGAGGGGTACGGCACTTCCTGCCATACAGAATTTCAAAAGGGGCCTTGCCCGAACTTGCTTGAAAGCTGTTGTTGTAAGAGAATTCAGCATAAGGAAGACAATCCTCCCACTTCATGCCGAAGGAGATCACACAAGCCCTGAGCATATCTTCAAGAATCTGATTGACACGCTCGACTTGACCGCTCGTTTGAGGATGGAAAGCTGTGCTGAAGCGGATGTTGGTGCCCATGGCTTTCTGAAAAGAATCCCAAAACTTGGAGGTAAAGATGCTGCCACGGTCTGAAGATATCACTTGAGGAATACCGTGCAGAGAGACAATGTGAGAGGTATAGAGTTCCGCCAATTGAGCTACAGTGATCGACTCTTTGATAGGCAGAAAGTGAGCCACTTTGGTGAGCTTGTCGATGACAACAAATATAGCATCATTGCCACGCTTGGACTTTGGAAACCCAGTCACGAAGTCCATTTCAATGTGGTCAAACTTCCATTCTGAAATGGCAAGAGGTTGGAGGAGACCAGCTGGCCTTTGGTGTTCTGCCTTCACTCTTCTGCAGACATCACATTCATTCACGAATTGAGCGGTCTCGCGCTTCATTCGAGTCCACCAATAAGTTTGCTTGAGATCCTGATACATCTTCGTACTCCCAGGGTGGATGGAGAGGAGAGAGTTGTGAGCCTCGTTCATGATCACCTTACGAAGTTCACCTTTGGGCACAACAATTCGATCCTCGAAGAAGAGAGTGTCCTTGTCATCAAGTCGGTAGCACTTGTACTTGGACTGACTCTTTGCAATACCAATCTTCACCTTTTTCACCATAGCATCAAGAAGTTGGGCTTGGCGAATCTGGTCTTCTAAGGTAGGAGAGACTTGAAGGTTGGCGAGGAAACCTTGAGGAACAATTTGCAGATTAAGTTTGCAGAAAGCTTCGCAAAGCTCGGGTTGATAAGGCTTAAGAATCAGACTGTTTCAATATGCTCTCCTGCTCAAAGCGTCAGCAATCACATTGGCCTTGCCTGGAGTATACTCAATACTTGGATTGTACTCTTGAATCATCTCGACCCATCGAGTCTGCCTGAGGTTGAGATTAGGCTGGGTGAAGATGTACTTGAGACTCTTGTGATCAGTGAAAATGTCCACTTTTCTTCCCAATAGAAGATGTCTCCAAGTCAACAAAGCGTGCACAACTGCCGCCAACTCGAGATCATGAGTGGGGTAGTTCTTCTCATTAGGTTTCAACTGGCGAGAGGTATAAGCAACAACTTTCTTCTCTTGCATCAGTACAACACCGAGACCTAGGAGAGAGGCATCACAAAAGACCTCGTACGGCTTGGTTTCATCAGGCGGAGTCAGAACTGGAGCAGTGATCAATTTCTCTTTCAAAGTGTTGAAAGCAATATCACACTCCGGAGACCAAACGTACTTGACGTGCTTCTGAAGAAGATTTGAGAGAGGCTTGGCGATCTTAGAAAAGTTTTCAACGAATCTTCTGCAATAGCTTGCGAGACCGAGAAAACTGCGGAGTTGCTTCATGTTCTGAGGAGGTTCCCAATTCACAATTGCAGACACCTTCTCAGGATTCACGGAAATGCCCTTGGCAGAGATGATATGACCAAGATAAAGAACCTCATCGAGCCAAAATTCACACTTGGAGAACTTGGCGTAGAACTGATGTTCCCTGAGCTTGTCAAGAACCAAACGCAAGTGCTTGGCATGATCTTCCTTGTTCTTCGAGAAAACCAGAATGTCGTCGAGATAGACCAAAACGAATTCATTCGTGTAGGGGCTGAAGATGAAGTTCATCATGCGAGAGAACATCGGAGGAGCGTTGGCGAGGCCAAAAGACATGACGGTATATTCATATGAACCAAAGCTTGTTCTGAACGCCGTCTTGGGAATATCTTGCTCACGAATACGAATCTGATGATAACCCATACGGAGATCAAGCTTGGAGAATACTTGAGCACCCTTGAGTTGTTCGAACAGCTCATTGATGTTGGGCAGTGGGTATTTGTTCTTGATGGTCTTCTTGTTTACTGGACGGTAATCAACACAAAGTCGACTCGATCCATCCTTCTTCTTCACAAAAAGAACACCACAACCCCACGGAGAAGTACTAGGCCGAATGAGCCCCAATCTTTCTTGCTCATCGAGTTGTTTCTTCAGCTCCTTCAACTCTTCAGGTCCGAGCTTGTAAGGACGTTTGCACACAGGTTCCGTGCCAGGCTCAAGTTCAATAACGAATTCAACTGGCCGGTGCGGAGGCATTCCTGGGAGCTCTTCTGGAAAGACGTCTTGATACTCACAAACGACAGGAATTTGAGAGATGGCATCCAATTCACCCTTCTCATTGAGAGAAAACAACCGGATGGTATTATCCCGAGCGGCAAAGACAATGACATCCTCAGACGAATGAGTCAGTTGAATCTGCCTGGATGCACAATCAAGCTGAGCTTTATGCTTAGAGAGCCAGTCCATCCCGAGAATAAGATCGATATCCGAGTTGCCAAGAACCGTAGGAGAAGCCAAGAACTTGTAGTCACCCAGAGTGATAGAAACATCCGGAACGATGGAGTTAGCCTGCATGCGCTTACCGGGAGAGACAACTGCTAAAGGACAAGGCAAAATTTGCAAAGGCAACCCATGCTTAGATGAAAATGGTCTCGAGATGAAACAATGCGATGCACCCGTGTCAAAAAGAACATTTGCAGGAATATCATTAACAGGAGGGTTACCCATGATCACATCTGACGAGTCCTCTGCCTGAGCTGCATTCATCAAGTTGACCTTGGCGGACTTGGGGTTATGCTTGACCACAGCTGTACTTGCTGATCTGACAGGAGGAGGAGGAGGAAGACGCCTCTGGTTGGTACACTTGTTGGCATAGTGACCCTTCTGTTGGCACTTGTTGCACGTGACCTCTGAAAGCGGACGGTGATACAGAGCACTCGGTCTTGGAGCTTGAGACGAAGCCTTGTTCTGAAAGCCTGGGTTGGGTGGGTGGGAGAAACCACTGCCACATTTGCTCTTCTGCTGGAACGGCTGACGGAACGGAGGAGGAAGCCAGTACTTCTGCTGCTTGACCACTTGAGTAGAGGAAGACGGAGTAACATCTCTGGCACGCTTCCTGGAAGCATCACACCTCAACTGAGCAGCCTCTTGCTTCAGTGCCATGTTGTAGAACTCATCGTATCTCAACGGCTCAAAGAGGACAAGGCGAGCTGAATTTCCTGACGAAGACCACCCCTGAACTGATAGATCATGCTCTTCTCATCAGGAACATCCTGCTTGGCAAAACGGGCGAGCTTCTGGAACAACTTGTTGTAGTCATAGACAGACAAAGAGCCTTGCTTCAGATTGCGGAATTCCTGACGCTTACTCTCAACCACACTTTGAGGAATGTGATGAGCGCGGAAATCTTGACGAAAATCATTCCAAGTGATAACACGTCCACCTCTGGAATCCTTGTACTGCTGGAACCACTCTGCAGCCTGATCTTTGAGCTCGAAAGAAGCGAACTTGACGAAATCTTCAGGCCTGATGTTGCTGCATTCAAAATGCTTGCCCAGATCCACTAGCCAATCGTCAGCATCGGTAGCCTCAACACAACCGCTGAACGTCTTTGGGCCATTTGCGAGGAACTGGTTCAGTGTAGCAACATGGTGCTGATTATTGCCTTGATTCCCTTGACTGCCTTGATTCCGCTCTTGGAGGATTTGCATGATCAACTGTGTATTTGCATTAGTAGCTTCCATCACAGCTTGCCATGCTTCCGGAGGAGGCGGAGGTGGAGGCGGATCAGGATTCGGAGTCGTGCGCGTTGGAGGAGCCATCCTGAAGAGGTTGACCACCATTAGCACATTGATAGACAACAATATAGAAGCTGAATCCAACGGAATGAAAATGCAACATAAAGTCTTCACATCCGAACAAAATGAACGAATGCATTTCTCTTGAAGTGGTCACATATCCATAAATTGCGAAGCCACGAAGAATTAAGGTAGAGAAATAAATCAACAAGGTACGGATCAAGAACGAATAATCGGTAAGAAATCCCAATCTCAAACCAATATCCGTGGAAGAAGAACTAGAGCTACTAGAATTCCCACCTATGAAATTCCCGAACCTTTCTGGTTATGCAATCAGGTGTTGGGGATA
>NC_057800.1:290960386-290963983 GCF_018294505.1 Triticum aestivum
TTTTTTTTTTGTGAAATTTGAGAAGAGAAGGGTCAAAACTCTACGTCAAGATGCCTTACCAGAGCGATGAGGAGGCTGGGAAGTAAAAAGAATTCCTAAGCTCTCCGATATATAATTCCTAAGGACTCAAAACATTTTTCTAGACACAACTCGGCTGCTAAAAACGATCAAGCAATGGGGCTCCTAAGGTCGGGGAAGGCTCTGATTACCAACTTGTAACGCCCTCGATGCGGCTATAGCTCCCATGTGTCGAGGCACGACTTAGAGACATAACCGCATTGAAAGCAATGTCGCAAGTTAGGCAATCATTACAACATCCCATGTAGTATATGATAAAAAGGGGAAGATACATAGTTGGCTTACACTCGCCACGTCACATCAGAGTTCATAAATAACATCCATCAAACAAACACTCATGGCCCGACTACAGCGCCAAAATAGAAAAGAACCCAACGTGCGACAAGGCCCTGAATCGATCCCCAACTAGGCACCACTACTGATCATCGGGAAAGGAAACATAATAACGTTGAGAGTCCTCGTCGAACTCCCACTTGAGCTCGTACTCATCACCTGGAGCGAAATTACCTGGACCTGCATCTGGAGTTATAGTATCTGTGAGCCACGGGGACTCAGCAATCTCGCACCCTCGCGATCAAAACTATTTAAGCTTATAGGAATGGATAAGGCAAATATATGTGGAGCTGCAGCAAGCGACTAGCATATGTGGTGGCTAACTTATACGCAAAAGAGAGCGAGAAGAGGAGGCGAAGCACGAGCGAGAATCTAGAGGAACAACCTGCGCAAGCATTACTCCAACACCGTGTCCACTTCCCAGACTCCGCCGAGAAGAGGCCATCACGGTAACACACTCAGTTGATTCATTTAATTAATTAAGGTTCAAGTTATCTGCAACCGGACATTAACAAATTCCCATCTGCCCATAACCGCGGGCACGGCTTTTGAAAGTTCAATCCCTGCAGGGGAGTCCCAACTTAGCCCATGACAAGCTCTCACGGTCAACGAAGGAATAGACCTCCTCCCAAGACGTTCCGATCAGACTCGGTATCTCGGTAACTCATGACACTTCGACGGGTTAAAACAAGACCAGCAACACCGCCCGAATGTGCCGACAAATCCCGATAGGAGCTGCACATATCTCTTTCTCAGGGCACACTCAGATTGTCTTAGGTACGGGTAGGCCAGCCCAGAGTTGCCCCTGGTAGCCACCGGTAGCTGACAGGTGGACCAACACTCAGAGGAGCACTGGCCCGGGGGGGTAAAATAAGATGACCTTTGAGTCTGCAGAACCCAAGGGAAAGAAAAGGCTAGGTGGCAAATGGTAAAACCAAGGTTGGGCATTGCTGGACAAGCTTTAATCAAGGCGAAATATCAAGGGGTTCCCATTATAACCCAACCGCGTAAGGGACGCAACAATCCGGGAACATAACACCGATATGACGGAAACTAGGGCGGCAAGAGTGGAACAAAACACTAGGCGAGAGGCCGAGCCTTCCACCCTTTACCAAGTATATAGATGCATTAAGATAACATAGCAATATAATGATATCCCAACAAGTAAATAAAAGTTCCAACAAGGAACGGCTCCAATCTTCACCTGCAACTAACAACGCTATAAGAAGGGCTGAGCAAAGCGGTAACATAGCCTATCAACGGTTTGCTAGGACAATGGTGGGTTAGAGGTTTAACATGGCAATTGGGAGGCTGACAAGCAAAAGGTAGGCATCGTAGCAGTGGCAAAGCAAAAGAGCGAGCAAACTAGCATAGCAAAGATAGTAGTGATTTCGAGGGTATGATCATCTTGCCTGCACAGTTGTCAGAGTTGGCTGGATCCTCACAAGCAAACTCAACGGGCTCCTCGGTAGTGAACTCGTCTCCCGGCTCTACCCAACAAGACAAACAAGCAACAAGGATACAATCAACCACGTGCAAGCCCAAGCAATATGATGAAATGATGATATGCTATGCGGGATGCGATGCGGGATGCAAAATGCAAGATATGACAGGAAATGCATGAACCTGGCCTCAACTTGGAAAAACAAGTGTGCCACTGGATAGAGGGGATGAAATCGCTCGAAAACGATATAAAGATCATTGGAATCGGAGCTACGGTTTGGAAATGGCAAGCGCTTTAAGATATGACACCGGTCTGCGATTTACAGCAAGTAGGCACATAAATGCAACGAAATGAATATGCTACAACCACCAAACATGAAAAAAAAATACATGGCAGTGATGTACATAAGATGGTTATCAAAACACTAGCACTGAGACATAGGCAAATTCATCCATTAAGAGGTTCAAACAAGCATGGAAAAAAATGAATATGCAAAACAGATTTCAGACTTAGTGAAATTAACACTAGCCTGAAATTTCAGATCACGAAGCCCTCTTCGGAGCAGCAAAACAACATGATACAAAACCTGAACATGACAAGTAATAACATGGCATGGAGCTACTCAACAAGCTTAACAAAACACCCAAAGTGACCTGGGGCCAGAAGGGTTCACAAAATACTCTACCGAGCTCACGAACATAGCTCGAACACAATCAGTTTTCGGACTTAGTGAAAACTGAGGCATGCAGAAATTTAACTCACGAAGGCCTGTAAACGAGCTCGATGCACTCACTACGGTGCAAGTCATGGCAAGGAAAGCATATGACCAGCAAGAAGGCACAATGTGCTAGCTGCACATGGCAAGAACAAAGGCATAGCATGCATGGAACACTAACGGTAGCATCGGCAAAATCGCAAACAAGTTGACGATCTGCCCAGATTAACAACGAAGCAAAAGTTGAGCTCGATTGAGTCAACCTAGAGCACTCCACATATGTAAACAAAGACATGGATGGATAGAGCATAACATAAATATCAAAACTCCCTTACTGATCATCCTCAAAAGAGGCACGGATCACTAGGAAACAAGCTGGACATATAGCATCATGAACTAAAATATCCCAGACTTAGTGAAAATCACTAAGTCTCTGAAATCAACAATCTCAGGTACCTCTCTTCGCAAGCTTGCACAAGACAACACACACATCCTAAAAATGCATGGGAGGCACCTCTGGAAAGAAGGCAAAATTCTTAACAATTCATCCCAAAGGGGCACAGACATATCGTGCACGAATTAAACATGGCAAAAATGACAAAAGTGCATGATGAACTAACGGATCTGCAATTTAACTCACGAAGCCTCCTTCTAACAGCATTTTGGGCATCAAGATGACCTCAAATGCAAATGATGCAATGGAATGAAATGATGTACATGTCGAGGCGAAGATTCTGATATATCATATGCCCAAAACGGAGCTACGGATGCAAAGTTACGGGCGGTCAAAGTATGCATAAAAAACTAGGTTAGGGGCGAAAAAGTCAACCGAGAACTCAGATCCAGATCGGGATCTCGCGGGTACTGTTCACGACACTGTTCACGGCGCGTTCTTCGAGAACTTCGGCGAGGGCGTGGTGGCCGGAGATGGAGGGGAGAGGCCGTGGCCGGTGAGGGGCGGCCGGATCTGGCCGGACCTTGCCCCGGCCGGGTGGAGGGCGGCGGAGCTCACCGCGGTGAGTTGCGG
>NC_057800.1:290964178-290964584 GCF_018294505.1 Triticum aestivum
GTCAAAGTATGCATAAAAAACTAGGGTTAGGGGCGAAAAAGTCAACCGAGAACTCAGATCCAGATCGGGATCTCGCGGGTACTGTTCACGACACTGTTCACGGCGCGTTCTTCGAGAACTCCGGCGAGGGCGTGGTGGCCGGAGATGGAGGGGAGAGGCCGTGGCCGGTGAGGGGCGGCCGGATCCGGCCCGGACCTTGCCCCGGCCGGGTGGAGGGCGGCGGAGCTCACCGCGGTGAGTTGCGGCGGCGGTGGAGCGGCCGGCCGGCGGCTGGGCGGCGATGGCGAGGCTCGCCGGCGACGGAGGCGTGCGGCGGCGCGGGTCGACGGCGTCGGGGAAGACGGGCGGCGCGAGGCGGCGGGGAAGTGGCCCGCTCGGGCGGCGCGGGGGCCGGGCGCGGGCTCCC